>NC_049549.1:395000-400000 GCF_013358815.1 Electrophorus electricus | reverse complement strand
GACCTGCGTCGCACGCACCGACAGCAGCAACATAACAACCAGAAAATGCCCCCATCCCTCGGCCCTATTACTTATTAAAGACAGTCGCCATCAGTTCACACGTCCAGTCCTTTAACCAGCGCTCTGTCTCTCCCTCCCTCTCTCTCGTTCTCTCACACACACACATCTGTTCATTTCCACCTCTCCGCCCCGTGTCTCTCAGACAGCCGTGATTCACACTCCTCAAGCCGCAAGGCCCACTTGCGCGGACAATTCTTTACGTCCTCCATGCATGTTCCTCTGATTCCCATCTGTGACTGAGGCTTCGTTCATCGCCCACAGGACCCACGTCCGCCTATCCCAGGCTCAGACGGCTGGTTCAGACACCAGGACAAAACCAGCTCTACCCTCTTCATATCAAGCCTCAGGGCTGATCACCTATGTCCTTGCGTGCATTAACGTTCGCTTATCGATTCAGTTATGAGGCCTGAACGCAGCAGCCGGGTAAGACGCTCAGCCAACATGAGAACTAGAGCATTAGTGCTTTTGAAAACTGAAGGAAAAAACAAAAAAAACAAAAAAGCAGAAAAATCTCTGAGATGCCTGAGAGCTATAGCCTATTTCAGACAACCTCACTGAACTGCCTTATCGAAAATTTTACTCCCACAGCACAACACAGTTCCAATTAAAATTCTGCTCAGTAGGAGTCTGTACAAGCACATATCTTCCAATTATTTGAGATAGCGAGGTAAACTACCCTGGGGCGCACAAATTGAGTGCACATGCTCGCTTGAGAAACAATCACGAATGGCTTGCCCTTCGGCCTCTGTCTTCGCAAATGCAAATACGCGCCTCAGCTATCCTCTCCATCTTGTCGTGTTCAACCTCACAGCACTTCTCTCTCTGATTTCTCTCTCGTGGGCTGAGCGCAACATAAGGCGAAATATCTTTTCATACTCCCACCCTCTGTGGATCCTAGTGGATTTCCAGAGGCCTCGTTTGAACATCACTGCTTGTTTACAGTGAAAGCACTTGGCCATTCCTTTGCATGGCGTCTCAAACAGCAGCCTTCCTTCGCAAGAGGCCCCGCAACGTGAAACGATCTGAGTGTAAACACCGGTGATGTCACGGGCGGCGAGGCGAGGCGCGACGCCCACCAGGAGCGACACTTGCACTGCTTTCTTTCATGTTCTTTTAAAACCTGACATTAAAACGGAACTTTAAAATTTGCTTAGAATTTCCGCCACTTCCCATGACCCCAAAGAGCGTCTCACTGTTATTTAATTAAAGCTCACACTTCCATTGTGAGGGATTCGTCTACTAGTATAATGTATGTCTGACTCTTTTTAGTGAGTCGTATCAATGGCCTTGATCCGATTCTTCCAGCTTCCAAACGGGTCATATGTGCCTGGCTGAAATGAACTGAAAACAAATTCAAATCATTGCTAAGAGATTTTAGCTTAGCAAAATCTTGCTACTTAACCTACTTAATGTTTGTAAAACGGAAAGCGCGTGTTACCAAGTAACGCTATGGTTTTTGTTGCCTTGCTCGCGTTGACACAGGGGTGAAAGCTACATAGGTAGCCTTGGGTTAGCCTGCTATGAAATAATATGTATCCAGAAATAAGTAGCATGGTAGTCGATCTATATAAAGATAAGATCTTAAATAAAATGCATAGGCTAAAGAAGGTGCTGTCATTACACTGAGAGGTTTTCCTTGTTTAGCTCCTGGTAAACAGAGTAGCGCTCCACTGCCTGGGTCCTTGAGGGTCCTCCTGTAATAATATCAGCTCAGTTGAGGGTCCAAGCTCACGACAAACAACTAGCAAACTTCTAGGACATTTTAAACAAACCCACCTTCTTACCCTCTCCAAGGCCTGACAATTATTTATGTGTTTTAAGTGTTGTTTTTCTTTCATGTTTTGGGGATTTCATTTGAATGTGTGAGCTACACTTTCGACAACATTAGATAAAGTCCAGAGTAACTGATTTGGTAAATGAATTTATGATCCACGGTCTCTAAGATCTGCTAACCTGCTCACACAATAATATTTGCCATGGCGGTCAGTGTAAGTTCTGTCACTTAGACACAAAAGAGACTCCAAGCAGTATCTAAGGGTCCCTCCTGATCATACGTTTATGGCGCTTTGCTTTGCCTGAAGCCACAGACGCCTGGGAGTCGTTTCTTTCTTGCTCAGGTTAAAAGGTAAATGGCTTTATTTTTATTTTGGTAAATAGTTTTAGATATTATCCAAAATGATATGATCTAAAATTGGTGTGGCTCTGCTAGGTTACCTGGGCTCACTTCTGACTGGAGAGGCTACAGTGCTTTCTGATATGTTACTGGCCCTGAGACTTTAAGGGAGAATGCTAGATGTGAGGCAGAGCTGATCTCTCCAGCACCAGGGCTCTGCTGTCCTGCTTCCACGTCCACAATGTCAGCCACTCCCTCCAATCACGGCACAGTCTAATGTCAGCCACTCCCTCCAATCACGGCACAGTCTAATGTCAGCCACTCCCTCCAATCACGAGACAGTTTAATGTCAGCCACTCCCTCCAATCACGGCACAGTCTAATGTCAGCCACTCCCTCCAATCACGGCACAGTCTAATGTCAGCCACTCCCTCCAATCACGGCACAGTCTAATGTCAGCCACTCCCTCCAATCACGGCACAGTCTAATGTCAGCCACTCCCTCCAATCACGGCACAGTCTAATGTCAGCCACTCCCTCCAATCACGGCACAGTCTAATGTCAGCCACTCCCTCCAATCACGGCACAGTCTAATGTCAGCCACTCCCTCCAATCACGGCACAGTCTAATGTCAGCCACTCCCTCCAATCACGGCACAGTCTAATGTCAGCCACTCCCTCCAATCACGGCACAGTCTAATGTCAGCCACTCCCTCCAATCACGAGACAGTTTAATGTCAGCCACTCCCTCCAATCACGGCACAGTCTAATGTCAGCCACTCCCTCCAATCACGGCACAGTCTAATGTCAGCCACTCCCTCCAATCACGGCACAGTCTAATGTCAGCCACTCCCTCCAATCACGGCACAGTCTAATGTCAGCCACTCCCTCCAATCACGGCACAGTCTAATGTCAGCCACTCCCTCCAATCACGGCACAGTCTAATGTCAGCCACTCCCTCCAATCACGGCACAGTCTAATGTCAGCCACTCCCTCCAATCACGACACAGTTTAATGTAAGCCACTCCCTCCAATCACGACACAGTTTAATGTAAGCCACTCCCTCCAATCACGAGACAGTTTAATGTCAGCCACTCCCTCCAATCACGGCACAGTCTAATGTCAGCCACTCCCTCCAATCACGGCACAGTCTAATGTCAGCCACTCCCTCCATTCACGGCACAGTCTAATGTCAGCCACTCCCTCCAATCACGGCACAGTCTAATGTCAGCCACTCCCTCCAATCACGGCACAGTCTAATGTCAGCCACTCCCTCCAATCACGGCACAGTCTAATGTCAGCCACTCCCTCCAATCACGGCACAGTCTAATGTCAGCCACTCCCTCCAATCACGGCACAGTCTAATGTCAGCCACTCCCTCCAATCACGGCACAGTCTAATGTCAGCCACTCCCTCCAATCACGAGACAGTTTAATGTCAGCCACTCCCTCCAATCACGGCACAGTCTAATGTCAGCCACTCCCTCCAATCACGGCACAGTCTAATGTCAGCCACTCCCTCCAATCACGGCACAGTCTAATGTCAGCCACTCCCTCCAATCACGGCACAGTCTAATGTCAGCCACTCCCTCCAATCACGGCACAGTCTAATGTCAGCCACTCCCTCCAATCACGGCACAGTCTAATGTCAGCCACTCCCTCCAATCACGGCACAGTCTAATGTCAGCCACTCCCTCCAATCACGACACAGTTTAATGTAAGCCACTCCCTCCAATCACGACACAGTTTAATGTAAGCCTCTCTCTCCATAAATTACACTAATATTCAGTACATTCAGTTTTATAAAAGGTAGTGGCCATTAGAGCAAGAGGTAATAAGTGTGTGTGTTAGCGTGTGTGTGTGTGTGTGTGTACAGTCTTTTTTAATGCGTGTTAGAATGAATCATGCATCGCATTGGGTTCACACATTCTGGATAACAAAGCGGGTATTTCAGCCACAAAAGTGGAATAACCATCTTGGCAAAGCGTCTAGCAGACATCAAACTCAGCCGAGACTAAGGCACTGAAGCAGAGGAAAGGGTTAATGCCCACCCTTTAATGCTGAGCATGCAGGCAGTTAATCAATCAATCAGTCGTTCAGTGTATCATTCAATAAGTCAATGCCACCATCACTGATAAATTTATCACACAAGTTGAATCATTTGTCAAGTGCAGCTTTTTAGTTTAGAGTCTAATATCTTTCAAGCCTTTCTAGGAAGCCTTTGTTGAAATCTAGGAAGTCAATCGCTTTTTTGACCTGTTCTTATTTCCATGACCTCTGTTAATGAAGCTCTGCTGCAATAAGAAAGTAAATGTGCTCTTATTGGGGTGGAACAAATGTATAAATGTTTCAATTTTGACATGCTATCACTCTAAAGGCTGTAGGCATCATCTCTGACTATAGACTCTCCCAGGCCACTCCCAAGCTTACACAGCCATCCTTGAAACCACCAACACACCGAAATCTGAAAAAAGACAGCTGGCTGTACTCCAGGGCAAAGGTCACTGTCGAGAAAGGAGCATGTCGGACCATGGCGGGAGGATACGGGGAGGGAGAGGATTGCAGACTGGGACCTAGCGTGATACCGACCTGACAGACTGCCGCTCCGCTCTGAGCTGTTGTGGGAACTGGTGGTGCTGAAATCCTGTGATTGGTTGTGGGGCATTCTATTAGACAATCCATCAGCCAATCGGTAGTCGGGAATGAAAAGGAGTGCTAGTGGGGGTCGAAGGTCAAAAACAGTGGTGTCAGGTGAGTGGCAGGAGAAGCGTGAGCACATGCAGAACGTGCAGTTAGAGCAAACGGCCAGAGCTTTATACACACACGCACAC
>NC_049549.1:385000-387500 GCF_013358815.1 Electrophorus electricus | reverse complement strand
GATAAATAATCGGATTCTATCAATTCCATCCCAGCAGCCAAAATCGAGGCATCCAGGCCCGACCAATCTGCAACCTATTCATCTTCCATGAATCATTTATTCTGTGATCGATTAAGCATAATTGTTCAGTCAGAGCAATTTGCGGCAGCCAATGAGGAGCGGAGGGGGAACAGACAGGTCCTCGTGTGCTGTCGTCTAATTAAGGCGATGAACGGCAACATCTGGACCCGTGGAGTCCCAGCAGAGGAGGACGGACCGAGGGTCCGCACGCAGCAGGCGTGGCCGATGGTGGAGCTACGGGACGGCCGAGGCGGAGCTGGGGAGGTTGGGGGCACTGGCGGAACACCTCTTTGGATTGGAGAGGAACCCCCCCACACACACACACACATACACACACACACACATACATACACACACACATACATACATACACACACACACACACACTCACACACACACACACACATGCACATACACATACACCCACACACATGCGCACACACACGCGCACGCACACGCACACGCACATACACACACACATACACACACACATACACACACACACACGCACATACACATACACATACACCCACACACATGCGCACGCACACGCACACACGCACGCACACACGCACGCACACACGCACACACACGCACACACACACACACACACACATACACACACACTATACTCACTCAGATCTTGAGTGGATTTAGCCAGTGAGGTGTGATAAAGGCTGTGGGGGCGTATAGGAAAATCTCCCCCCCACATCCATGCGATGGCTTGCCGGTGTCATTCAAATGAGGCCCGGTTTCTGCCCCACTCACAGAGCGGGCCCGCTAAAAGGCTCCAGGAGAGCTTAGGCCTGGTCTGGGCCCCTCTCCCCAGGGTAATTATTTTTACATTATTACACATGCTCATATCCTTGCCGCTTCAGTGAGGTGACAGGCAAATTTATCACTGCAGGGGTACTCCTGGGGGGGGGGGGGGACGCCATGACAAATGATAAAATAAAACCCGTCTATGCTTAAACTGTTTCTGCTAATTCTTTTTGGGGGTCGAGATTTATGAGAGCGGCCAGCCGCCCGTGAAGGGAGATGTGCAGAGATGTGTGTGTGTGTGTGTGTGTGTGTGTGTGTGTGTGTGTGTGTGTGTGCTCTTTGCAGTATGCATGGTACACAAACAGGCAGATCTTATCCTGAGATCCATCAGTCACACATCGATATTAGAGCTCAGCTTGACGAATGTGGAAATGGCACGCAGCCGCTGAGCATCCAGAAGGGCGACGCTTTGATAACGGACACATGCGCACACATACACACACACACGCAAACGCGCACACACACGCAAACGTGCACATACATATGCACACACACACACAAAATCAACCACCATTAAAGCCGCGTGGATTATATTGCTATTACACAGTGAATCTTTGCACATACAGCACAGGCAGTGTGTACCACACCTACAGGAGGAGAGTGAGAGGAGAGGGAGTAGGTGTGGCTCAGAAACGGCACCACCCGCCAGACGACCGCATGAGAGGTGGCGCAAACCCCATCACCAAACAAACGAGCGGGGCTCGGGGCAGTGGTGCAAGGAATAATAGTGTTGAGGCAGACAGAGCGCACGGGAGCACCTCCGTCCCGACCCGTGAAGGTTACGGGCCGGTGACTGACAGTATGTTAATAAGCAGGACTGCTTCTGGCATGAGCGGAGGAGGAGGAGGAGGTGAGAGGGGAGGGCAGATGAGGACAGACGAGAGGGCGTGCGGAGCGCAAGGAGGGCCTTACCTTCCGTTTGTCATCAGTCCCCCATCAACACGCTGGAACGTCACTGAGAGAGAGAGAGAGAGAGAGAGAGAGTTACTACAGTATTACACTCCTATAATATAGGTAAGGCTACTGGTAGGGACTCTTAGGGGCTGTATGCTGTGATCAAATCTGGATGGAACCATTTAAATCTTGGATGGTTCATGGACCCCTGATATTAAAATGTGGTCTGGTAGAAAAACGAAAAAAGGGTGAGGGTTAGAGTAGAATGTTCCAGAACATCTGCGCTGGTTGTAGAAGTAGCCTTGGTTAAGAGTACGGCAAGAAATGGAAGAAAAAGTCTCTCTATGACTAGACTTCATTCCAGTGATTACAGTCCAGTGATTACAGCTCATTGATTACAGACCAGTGATTACAGCTAGTTGATTACAGATCATTGATTACAGTACAGTGATTCCAGTACAGTGGTCCCAGTTCATCCTCTATTATTCTGTAAATCTTTATTTTCGTTTATGTAGGAGGTTTTCAGTGGAATCATTTTCAGTGGAAATATTTTTCAAGGTCCACAATTATGCTATTAAAATGATGTGATCTGGTATTTGGTGCTGTAGAAGGAGGTTGTGTGTGAGTATGTGAGAGGGAGACAGAGAGGGAAAACTTTGGATTGCCTCTCTCTTTCTCTGTCTCTTTTTCCAGGTTTGTATTTAGTGATTTTGCCATAACATGA
>NC_049549.1:367500-372500 GCF_013358815.1 Electrophorus electricus | reverse complement strand
TGTACTGGGTGCTCTTCACGTGGTCGGCTACCGTCTGCCAGCTGTTACTCACCGATTGGCTGGAAGTGGAGGAAATATCCATTTGGCAAATGAGCAAGCAGCATGAGTCGCTAAGAGGGTTTATAATGGGGAACCATCACTCTGCAGTGTAACAGGCATTAAGGGACCGGCTAGAGTGTCAGAACATCACACACATGCATGCACACAATGTAGATTGTTTTAATTCTCTGAGCACAGACAGGTGCTATTAAGCACTACTAGAGGAAGCAGGTCAGGTGACCAGCCCGAGCGCAGCTGCTCTACCTGAAGGCCTCGATCACGTAGGAGGAGACGGGCGAGGCACCGACCAGGCCGGCCTGCCAGGACAGAGACACGCTGCTCTTGGTAACGTCTGTGACCTGAGGTTTGGAGGGAGGGCCAGGGAGGTCACTCTCATGTCTGTTCTTAATCATCACCAGACTGCCTGACTCTGAGAGGGGAGGAGAGGAGAGGAGAGGAGAGGAGAGAGGGGGAGAGGAGAGAGAGGGGAGAGGGGAGGTGAGGAGAGGAGAGGAGAGGAGAGAGAGAGGAGAGGGGGAGGGGAGGTGAGGAGAGGAGAAGGGGGAGGGGAGAAGAGAGGGGAGAGGAGAGGAGAGGAGAGGAGAGGAGAGAGGGGGAGAGGAGAGAGAGGGGAGAGGGGAGGTGAGGAGAGGAGAGGAGAGAGAGGAGAGAGGGGGAGGGGAGGTGAGGAGAGGAGAAGGGGGAGGGGAGAAGAGAGGGGAGAGGAGAGGAGAGGAGAGAGGGGAGAGGAGAGAGAGGTAAGGAGAGGAGAGGGGAGGAGAAGAGAGGAGAGGAGAGAGAGAGGAGAGGAGAGGAGAGAGGAGAGAGAGGGGAGAGAGGAGAGAGAGGGGGGAGGGGAGGTGAGGAGAGGAGAAGGGGGAGGGGAGAAGGGGGAGGGGAGAGGAGAGGAGAGGCGAGGAGAGGAGAGAGGGGAGAGGTGAGGAGAGGAGAGGGGAGGAGAGGAGAGGAGAGAGGGGAGGTGAGGAGAGGAGAGAAGAGGGGAGCAGAGGGGGCTGTCAGCAAAAGCAGCAGTCCTGATGGAGGATGTGAGGGGCTAAGGTGGTGCCCTGCGTCAGGGTTTTGGGCGGAGTGGGCGGTTTTAGGGCGGAGCGGGTGGTGCGATGGTGTGACGTACCTTTCACTTCCAGGAAAGCACTCCACGATGTCTCCCCAGTAGAGCTGGCGGCCACACAGGTGTAGATGCCTGAATCAGAAAGCTGGGAGTAGACATACAGACACAGAGAGAGAGAGAGGGGGGGGGGAGGACACGTGTCTTTCACCATCGATTTAAAACCCAGTCAACATCGCACTAACCCAATTTGCAGCGTCCCATCTGGGTGAGCTCTTTCAGCAGTAGACTGTGCGTTCAGGTGACTGGCTGGGCCCACGAATGCTGATGGTAACGCACTAAACGAATTACGCTTCCTCCGCTCTGAAACCCACGCGGCGACGCTGCATGCGACTTCCCCGACGCTTCCTGCTACCGCAACAAAAGGCGGGCTAATTCGTTTAGAGGGCCAGTGGCTGGGACCCTCTGGACCGATGACAGCTGGCACATGCCCCCCTCCCTCTGTTGTTCTGGAAGCTTCTGCACATTGTTTGGTACCTTTCATCGCTGCGCCTTGCCTCAATTTATTAAATAAAACGTCCGTGGTGGGCAGCTCTGTCAGCCATAATGGTTATTCCACCAAGGACAAGCAGGGAGGGTGTAGGGACTGTAAATTCATTATCGCCCTAAATGCTTGTGTGTGTGTGTGTGTGTGTGTGTGTGTGTGTTTGTGTGTGTGCCATTGGAGTCTGTCCAAACTGAAGAGTTGATTCCTGGGAGGCTTGCTATATCACTAAGTGATAGTATCAAACAATTTACCCAAATCAATATTTTCCATTCATCTCCTTAATTCCATATGATTTCCCCTGTCTGCTTATGTTATGTCTGACCAATATCTGACTGAGTCCTGCTAAATGCATACATCACACTTAGTCATATCATGCTGTCGGACGGGTCTCACACACACGAGCACCAGTTCTACCGCTGTTATTTCTGCAGCGTGCTACCATCAGCCTGCCAATCACCCATGACTGGAAGGTGCCCTCACCCGTGTGTTTCTGATCTGGAGGTTGCCCAGCTCCTGCACGGACATGCGTGGGTCTTTGCTCAGCAGACTGACCCCGTCCTTCAGCCAGCTGATGGTAGGCACGGGCTCCCCAGACGCCAGGCACTTCAGCAGGGCTACGCCGTCCACGCCCAGCGTCTGATTGGCTGGGCCCTGCCGGATGATCGGGGGAGGCCTGTCTGTCAAAACTGAAGGAGAGAGAGAGAGAGAGAGTTAAACTATCAGATGAGTTCAATCTACAGACCGAAGAGGCATTCCCCACAAACTTACATTCCAAATCATTCCGAATAAAACAACAACACCGGAATAAGAATCCTCATGCTTTTACATTCACTCTGCTGGTATGAAGAGGCGAACCTGGTCACCATGGGCAACGCGGTAGCGGCGGTTTGGCAGTTACTGCCCCTTTGACATTTACAGCTGCAGACTTACTAACACATTTCACGTTTCACACGGTGTATGTGGTGAGAGTAACTACTTCACCGAGTGTGTGTGGGATAGCAGGAGGGTTAAAGGTCATAGCCCGCACCTCCGAGCGCAGCCTGTATGGGGCGTGGACCTGTGACTGTGTCATTAATACTGAGAGAGTTTCTGTGGCAACGAACAGAGTGTAAATAAATAAATAAATAAATAAATAAATAAATAAATAAATATATGTATATATATATATATATATATATATATATATATATATAGGTGCATTTACCAGTTAATGATATGTGTGTGTGTGTGAGCGCGTATCTCTTGGAGGTGGATAACGCATTGCCTCTCTGCGCGGAGGCCGTCGTAACAAGCCGGGCTGGATTAATGAGCCGCGTCGCAAGGTTGCTAATTACCCAGTCTACCTTTAACCTTTCATCTTGGCTCTCTAGGCATCTTTCTTACTGCTTCCTTCTCTTCTCGTCAGCTCCAGCACCTCTTAGCATGAGGGATGGTATTTATACTCCATCAGGGCCACGGTCCGCGCTCGTCAAGGGGGATTACGCTAATCTTATTTACAGATAGTAAATAATGGCGCGCATTAACGACTGCTCTGAGATTAAAATCAACCACCGCCTGACCTGGATGGATGCAGGTGCTTGGGCTTTGAAGTCGAGAAGCTTTCAGTCTTCGGAACGATATACATGGGCTACGCGTTAAGCCAGCTTTCAGACCGGACATCTGCGTGCACGTTCCTTGTGTTTTGAGAAGTCGGAGCTTGTTCAGGGGTGAGATAAGGGGTTTGAAACATCCCGGGGTTTCCATGCCTCTGCTCTTCTACCAGGTCCCGGCGGTGTATCCTATTTCTCTCTGTTGATAGTTGTTCTGGTGGGTGTTGGCAGGTCTGCAGTCAGTATTTGAGTGTGCGCTGGAGTGTGTGCACGTGCGCTTGGAAGACGTGATGGAGTGATAGGTGCAGCCCGGGCTGAGGAGTGTGCAGTTAAGTGAATGTGGGAGTGCGCGCGTGCGCGGCGGGATGACATGACAGAGTGATGAGGAGATGCTCGGACCGGCTGACAGAGTAGAGGCCTTGGTGCGGTCTGCATCAGGAATTTCTCATTACATCTCTCCTTGAACCTGCCGGAGCTCTCCAACCCCCCCCCCCCCCAACACTAAATCAGACGGAGGTGTGATGAGGCTCTACTCCTGACTGTCCAGCGATCCTTCACTCCTGCCTCACACAACTCAGACGCCACAAACATTCCAACATAAGTGGACAGACAAAGAGGTGTGTTTCATCTTTGTGACGACTATGGACATACAGCCCGGCACACACACACACACTCACACGCACACACACACA
Organism: Electrophorus electricus; assembly: GCF_013358815.1. Taxonomy (NCBI): domain Eukaryota; kingdom Metazoa; phylum Chordata; class Actinopteri; order Gymnotiformes; family Gymnotidae; genus Electrophorus; species Electrophorus electricus. Next base: position 368,564 of record NC_049549.1, on the reverse strand, counting down.
CACACACACACACACACACACACACACACACACACACACACACGTCTGCTAGATGCAATATCTTGGCAAATGTCAGAGCTGCCAGTGTAAGGAAGTGGATATCAGTGTTTGAAGCAATGCATTTGGGAGTTTTAATATTATCAGCCATTTTTTCTGTAGGCTGTGCAGAGGGCGCCCATAAACTGAGGACTCATTCTTGAAGAACTCTTCATTCTGAAACTCAAGGACACGTCCTTTGATCTGTGGCAGAGACTACCATGGAAATAACTTTCCTCCCTACTTTCGAATCAAGTTCATGTACGGTTGCTATAACAACACTCCGAAGAGTTAGAATCCGTGTCAACAGCGCTGCCGTTTAATTCACTTCGTAACCGAGCAATCAATGTCGCTCCAGGAACGTCCAAGGCCACATTTTCATCTCGGTCCCCAGCATCATTAGATGGACGACCTGAAGAAGTGTTTTTAGTGGCCGAGGGCTACTGCAAGGCCACGCCCCCAAGAACCTGCGCGAGGAGAAGGCCGCTGCAGAATGGCTGACGGATGAACACGGAGAACTGAAAGATGCCGAGACAAAGAGAGAGAGGGGGGGGGGCTTCTCGGAGCTTTCCGCAGAGGAAAAAAGAAGAAACCACAAAAGCAGGTGAGCAGGAATGCACCAGGCCGGATGCCACACGACTGGTCTAATAAACAAAACCTCGCGAGCCAGTGTGGACCATAAATACATCATTATTCACTTCCGAGTCCTCTAAAAAAGTCTGGCAAGGGAAATGTTTGGTAATCGAAAATAAATCGGACCAAAGTTTTGGAATCTTCATCTTGTCTCTTGTATGAGACATTTTTCTCCTTGACACAGCACTGCAGAGGCAGGTCAACTTTATCTGGACGACTTGTTAAAAAGGATCTTCAACGCATATTGAAAATGGCACCCCTCGGCCCGGGGGCAGAGGTCAGACTCACCGTCTGTGACCTCCAGCTGGGCTTTGGCCAGGATGCTGCCGGCCACGGTCAAGGCCTGGCAGATGTAGTAGCCGCTGTCGGCCCTCTGCACCCCGGTGATGGTCAGG
>NC_049549.1:347500-350000 GCF_013358815.1 Electrophorus electricus | reverse complement strand
CAGTTTTGTGTGTAGAGAGACTGTGTGAGAGACAGTTTTGTGTGTAGAGAGACTGTGAGAGAGACAGTTTTGTGTGTAGAGAGACTGTGAGAGACACAGTTTTGTGTGTAGAGAGACTGTGAGAGACACAGTTTTGTGTGTAGAGAGACTGTGTGAGAGACAGTTTTGTGTGTAGAGAGACTGTGAGAGAGACAGTTTTGTGTGTAGAGAGACTGTGTGAGAGACACAGTTTTGTGTGTAGAGAGACTGTGAGAGAGACAGTTTTGTGTGTAGAGAGACTGTGTGAGAGACACAGTTTTGTGTGTAGAGAGACTGTGAGAGAGACAGTTTTGTGTGTAGAGAGACTGTGTGAGAGACACAGTTTTGTGTGTAGAGAGACTGTGGGAAACACAGTTCAGTGTGTCTTCCTTGGTCGCTCCCTCACCTTCCGCGGGGCACGTCCACATCATCTTTCCTCCAGCGGACCGAAGGCTGGGGGTCTCCTTGCACCTGGCAACGGAACTCCACCCCTTCCTCCTCCAGCACCACCTGGTTTATGGGCCTCCGCAGGAAAGTGGGCCTCTCTGCACACACACACACACACACACACACACACACAGAAGAAATGATGAGTAATAGTCAAACGCTATTATCTTTCAATGACTGAAGGGTATTGTCTATTGTGTGTACGAGCAGGAAATGAGTAACGAGGTAAAGCACGGATACGGTAAGACACACGGATACACTAGAGGAAAGCCATGGGAACATTTAGTAAATTCCCATTTTCCTGGACGAATGCTTTTCCTACACAGAAGCATGATGGCGCACTGAGCGTAGGTGGTCCTTACCGAACACCGTGACCTGGGCGGTCTCGCTGTCTCTCTCGCCCACCATGTTGGTGCCCACGCACACATACATGCCCGCGTCGCTCTTCCTGGCGTTGGAGATCATCAGCTTGCCTCCGCGGATCTGCGCGAGCACACAATCGGTCACGATCGGTCAGGACACACGGGGGGGGGACATCATGGCTGATTAACCTCCGCTTGGCGTGGATGCGAAAGCTCGTTAGGCGGGTTATTAAGTTAATTAAGGGGATTTAATTCATTCCAGCCGCCGCGCTGCACACACCTTGAGTGCATATCAACATATCTACATAAATAAATGAAACTCAAAGGATGCAACAGAAACTGAAGTCAACTCCGTGTATATGGAGACTGAAATCTTAAAACAGCTGGATAAAAACACCAAACAGGAAGGCACAGTTAGAGAGTAAAACGACTGAACGTTTCTATAAAGTGAAAAGAAGGCGATGACAGATCAAAGTAAAGGAGGGGGCGGGGCCACAGGGGGCGGGCCTTACCTTGATGCGGTCCTCTCTCTCATCGATGCGAACCTTGTCCTTCTTCCAATAGATGGTGGGTTCTGGGTGACCACGTGGGGGGACGCACTCCAAGATGGCCGGCTCCCCGGATGCCACCACCACGTCGGTGGGGTTCTGCCTGAAATCGTCCCGTAGTACTGAGAACAAGGGCGAGTGAGAGAGAGAGAGAGCGAGAGAGAGTTCAACATGAATAAGCGAATTACTTAAGAATCCTTAAATGATTTCTGTGACTGGTTAAAAAGGCCAGAAAGGGCTGCAGGCACTTGCATTAAAAGCATTTTAAAATGGCATTAATAACAAGTTTTCTCTGGTAAAACACGGCATGCCACTCATCTCTGTAAATCATGTCACCGTTTCAGGCGTTAATATGCGTGCGCGACTCTGATGCTATTTGAAGATTCATTTGACTGGGCAAGTAAGTACAGGTAAAAGCTAATTGGACTTAATAGGCCTCCCTGTGGAGACAGCAATACAAACAGAGAGAGAATGCCCTCCAGCTGCCTGTCACTCATAGTGGTGAGTGCATACACATGCACGCACGCACACACTCAGGCAAATACCCGCGCGGGTACACACGTAAACACGCACAGCGGGTGGGTGGCTGGATCGACAGAGCTTTCTGATCAGCCTAAGGAAAACCCTCTCATCTTACAGACAGAGCCTCCGGTCATAACCGGTACCAAAGAGCGGAGCTCTCCAGAGCGGCATGTCAGTATCGACAATACACGAACCAGAGCAATACATCAGCTGACCTGTACGACGGTAATCACCGTGCCCCTGGGGTGCGACTGCGACTGTTGCCGCCTGCTGGGTTATTTGTGGTGCACTTCATGACATACCGTATGACAGATTTTTTTGCACTTACTGCTTGGTTAATCCTTGTCATTTCCTGAGCTGAGCAAGCTACCAGTAAAACAAAACAGTTAAAAACTTCTGTTTAAAAAAAAAAAAACAGGCTTTAGCTTCACGTGCCTCAAGGCTGTATGTTTACAGCTAGCGAAACTCACGCCAGTGTTCGCTCTTTTGCTGCTAAAGAGTGCGCGAGGGGTGCTGATTTAGGCGCCTGCAGGTCTCCAGCAGAACTCCCAAGTGGCTTGGAGCAGGGAGGAGAAAGCACCACTCCGAGGATAACGGCTCCCA
>NC_049549.1:340000-342500 GCF_013358815.1 Electrophorus electricus | reverse complement strand
CATCCCTGTTTTAATTAAACTCTCTGTTGGAGATGTCGCATTAATGAACCACCTAAGTGTGTAAGTGTATGTGTGTGTATGTGTTTTGGACCATATATGCACTTATCCCATGCTACAGGCTTAACCATGTGCACTCCAAACCGAACACTAGCATTCTGAGTGACATGTGACCTCATGCGTGCACGTGTGGGTGGGCGTGTCCTATGATGTCCCCTCCCCTATGCAGAACAGACCCGATCACAGCTGGATGTGATGAAGCTGGTAGTCAGGGCAACCACAGCATCCCCACATCCGGGCCCCTGCTCTTTCACACTGCTGAGAGCCCCCGGAGGGAGGGCCCAGCTGGCAGGGGCCACACAGGGGCCACGCAGTGTAGTGATTGTGGAGGCGGCCACTTCTAGTCTCGTCTGCCTGATGGCGTCTTTCGCATGAGCCATAGCAGAGAAGCACATGATATCATAATCTCATCACTTTAGTCTCTCTTTCTCTCTCCGTCTGTCTCTCTCTCTCCCTGCCTTTCTATCTATCTTTCTCGAGCTATGCTTTAATGATAAGGCATATGTCAGTGTGACCGTCAGAGACACATGTCAGTGTGACCGTCAGAGGTAGGTGGCAGTGTGACAGGCAGAGACATGTGTCAGTGTGACAGGCAGAGACATGTGTCAGTGTGACAGTCAGAGACACGTGTCAGTGTGACAGGCAGAGACGTGTCAGTGTGACAGTCAGAGACACGTGTCAGTGTGACAGGCAGAGACGTGTCAGTGTGACAGTCAGAGACACGTGTCAGTGTGACAGGCAGAGACGTGTCAGTGTGACAGTCAGAGGCACGTGTCAGTGTGACAGTCAGAGGCACGTGTCAGTGTGACAGGCAGAGACGTGTCAGTGTGACAGTCAGAGGCACGTGTCAGTGTGACAGTCAGAGGCACATGTCACTATGACAGTCAGAGACACGTGTCAGTATGACAGTCAGAGACTTTTGTCAGTATGACAGTCAGAGGCACGTGGCAGTGTGACAGTCAGAGGCGTGTCAGTATGACAGTCAGACACGTGTCAGTGTGACAGTCAGAGACTTTTGTCAGTATGACAGTCAGAGACGTGTCAGTGTGACAGTCAGAGGCACGTGTCAGTGTGACAGTCAGAGGCGTGTCAGTATGACAGTCAGAGGCACATGTCACTATGACAGTCAGAGACACGTGTCAGTGTGACAGTCAGAGGCATGTCAGTATGACAGTCAGACACGTGTCAGTGTGTCAGTGTCGCTATGACAGCTGAACAGTCACTGTGCCGCCTAAGACCAGAGCCCTGCTAAGACGCTGTGCATGTGCATGAGAGATACAGTATGGCAGGACTGAAGGAGCGAGAGAGTAAGAGATTGACAGATAGGGCATGAGAGAGAGAAAGAGAATTTTACAAATATCTTTATTAAATCAATATAAATAAATTATCACATTATCAACACTAAAACTCACATACTCTAAAAATGAACCCTGCAACAACAGTTCTTTAGACAGGAAAAGATGAGAGGGAGAGAAAGACAGAAGAAACAGAGCGAGAGATAGAGCAGGGGATGAAGGATGGATAACAGGGTCTGGTGTTAAGTCTGCGTCAGCTCCAAGCACTCAAGCGGACATTAAAAATGATTTATTGAAGGTTTTATGGATCCTAACGGGCGAGGAAGAGCAAAAATTAAAGTGGATACGCAGATGACCTTTACAGCGGTCTGCACCACGCGGAGATGGAGAGAGATCCTTCTGTGTGTGTGTGTGTGTGTGTTTGTGTGTGTTTGTGTGTGTGTGTGTGTGTGTGTGTGTGTGTGTGTGTGTGTGTGTGAAAATAGACAGATGGAGATGAAAGAATGAGCAAGAAAGGGAATATTGTATGTATTAATTTGCAGGCATTTCTTTAGGGTGGACTTTGTGTGTGTGTGTGTGTGTGTGTGTGTGTGTGTGTGTGTGTGTGTGTGTGTGTGTGTGCAATTTATGCACCTACTAAGGATTTGTTCTACATCAGACATCAGCATTGAACTCTCTCTCTCTCTCTTACACACACACACACACACACATAGAAAACAGAGAGCAAAAAATGGCAAAACCACAAACTGTTCTGCATCTTTTGCGACAAAAGAACAGATTCATGTGGTGGGATCAGATGCGTGCTGCTGTTCTCAACAGTCCTGTGTGAGCCTGCAAAACATCAGCACATATCACACACTGTCCCCAGTGGCTTAGAGCAGCCTTTCACACATCCATCATTGAAACACACACACACACACACACACACACACACACACACACACACTCGCCAGCATGTAGCAGAGTGAATACCCTCTGCTTTTCTGCCTGTGCTCAGCCATACTGACAGTCATGCTGCAATCCAGTTCCTGTTAATTGCATTTCTGGGCCTTCAGGAGCTATTTGTTTGGGATCCACCGTCCCACCAAGGTGGAAAGAGAACACTCCGGCAGACAGCCAGCCTGTCCAGCGCTTGTCCAGCGCTTGTC
>NC_049549.1:330000-332500 GCF_013358815.1 Electrophorus electricus | reverse complement strand
TGGATCGACCGACCGAGAAAACATCGATCCTCACAGGAGCCATTTTGTTTGGCTCATTTGGAATCCACAACCTCCTCCATCATAAACTACAGACCTAACTGTTCTATGAGAGAGAGAGGGGGGGGGTGAGAGAGAGAGAGAGAGGGAGAGAGAGAGAGAGAGAGGGAGAGGTGGGAGAGGGAGAGAGGGATAGAGGGAGAGAAAGAGAGAGGGAGAGAGAGAGAGAGAGAGAGAGAGAGAGAGAGAGAGAGGGGTAGAGGGAGAGATACAGCTGAAGTAGGAAACCTTCTTCTCCGTGGACTTTGGCAGACAGGCATGGCAGACGCGCCATGGTTCTGATGGTGTCGTTCTGGTCCGATATTGTGGAACGGGCACCTCTCCAAAGCTAATTCCCAAATAAAGCCGCAACCCCAGTCAGGAGACTCCTAAACCATTACATGGCAGATAGGGAATTCCAGAGGACTCTTATCAGATTAAGCAGCACTTCTGTAATGGGTGATCACGTGCGACTGTGTGTGCAGAGGTCTGGTAGGTTAGAATGGGCTGGCACATGGAGTAATCTCTCTGACCTCATCTGGCCATTGGAAAGCAGAACTAGAGAATGCTATAGATAGTACAACTCCATTCAACCGCCACAAAGCCACCTCCTTACATGAGCACGCACACACACACACACACACACATACACACACACACACACACACACACACACACACACACACACACACACACACACACACATTGGATGCATGGTCTCTGCTTTCACACTTATGCACACATAGAAGGAACAGATTTCTGTCACTGAGGCTCTGAGTCACTGAGTGATAACCACACAGTGGAAAAAGTGACCCTTCTGTACAGCAATACAAAGCATAGCAGGACCTTTCATGCTGTGTTTGAAGATGCGCACACACACACACACACACACACACACACACACACACTCACACACACACACACACACACACACACACACTCACACTCACACACTCACACACACACACACACTCACTCACACACACACACACACACACACACACACTCACACACACACTCACACACACACACACACACACACTCACACACACACACACACACACACACATATGATGTGTTGACAGGCCCATTAACAGGCTGATGTCTGTTATTTCTTGACCTCCAGCTGCTATGAAAGCTTACAATTCGTTTCACTGCACATCACCTCCAATGAGAATAGACCACACACACACACACACACACACACAAACAACCCTGCACTAGACCCGGTTTTCACACCTCCATAAAACGCATTCAGACACCACTGTGACTCGAACTAATACAACCTAAACAACTGCCATCAGAGGCCTGATTCGTCCGCACAGAGCTCAAATGGTGGCCATTACCTCCAAAACTACTCTGAACCTGTAATTGTGAGCTCACACGTGACAGCGCAGTGCATGCTCGATCTGGTGCATACAGAAGACAAATTGAAATAAATCCAGTCTGGGAGTGAAATTCCAAAACACCATGCTGATTCCATTCCATCAGTCTCATCTGAGCGTGGAATGATGACACAGCCTACGAACCAAGACGATCAGGCTGTCCTCGGAGGGGGCCTTCAGGAGCGAGAGGGGTCGCCGCGGGTCATCCCGCATTTATCCATGCCCGGACTCCTGACCTCTGAACACGGATGAAGACAAATAGCTGATTCCATAGCAACAGGACAGGTGGGACGAGCATGGGGGGTGGGGAGATTCCAAACTGATGACACCTTCTTCCCTAATCACAGAGTGACAGCTGTGTCAAATCGCGCTGCCCCAGAGGTCGAAGGTCACTCCATCAGCAGGGAGAGAGTACGGGACGTCGGTGGGGGGACGGGGACACACACACATCTGCTTATCGGGACGGTATGCACGGCTCCTGCTGTCCCGGCCCGCCTGACAGACGTGGAGCGGAGTCGAGGTGGATGGAGAGCCACGCAGGCAAGGTTGTGAAAGTCGTGAAGGTCGTGGAGGTGCGCAGAGACACCCCGGGCCAAGCAGACGCCAGCCGGTCGCTGGGCAGCGTGTCCGCACACTCACCTTGTGAAACAGTAAGCTGGCTAAGTCATGACAGGGGACCGAAAAATCCCACCACTGTGAGGAAATCCGTCGTTTGGGAAAACAGCGTCAGATTACAGGAGCAATGGAAGAGGTCCCGAATGTTGACATTTGAAACTTTATGTAGAGTGGGCTATTTTAAAATAATTTGGTCTTATTACAGCAATGTTATCTAATACATATGAAAGCTATAGTCACAGCGGTGTGTATGAAAACACACACACACACACACACACTCACACTCAGCTCCTTGCCATGGTAGGTAAACCATCAGGGATAAAGCCATTAGTCCTGGTCCCTGGGCCTTGCTGACGTAGCCTCTGTAAATACCGAGGGAGGCGGAGCCGAGACAAAGGAGGTGGGGAAGGGAAGGTACACGTAGGGGGCGGGGCCCCGGCTGGGGGGGCGGGGCCTCGGCTGGG
>NC_049549.1:307500-310000 GCF_013358815.1 Electrophorus electricus | reverse complement strand
GCGGATCAAGGCTTTCCGGGGAAAATGCATGACCTCCAGACAAAAGGAACACGCAATGAACGGCAAAATGACATCAAATGGCTGGCCTTAAATAACAGAAAAAGAAGCACGTTGAGGTGATCCGATTGGGGTCGGGGGTCTGTTTGGGGGGGTTAATATCCCATAACTGTGCCCACATTTATTTAGGGATTAGAGAGCCTCGATGCCATGGAATTATCAACCCTATCTCACTACACTGCCAGTACAGTACCGCGTGTGTGTCTTCCGTGATGAGGACGACCCAAAAACACAACTGGTCAGCAGTGAGGTCAGATGCTGTCCAGTCATGTACGGGCTAGAGGATAGCAGAGAAACGGAATAGGGAGGACGTCAAGGTGAAACCAGAGGGCAGGTAAAGCACAGGGAGGCATGGAAGTGGGTGTGGCCAGGGGGAAGGCCACGCCTTCTGCAGCCATCGTGATTCGAGCACAGTTCAGGAAAAGAGCCCACGTGTGGACGTGAGCCGCTGCCGCCGAGTGGGAGGCGGAGCCTCGCCTGCAGCACCGCCCTCCGGTGGCGGGCTGACAGCAAGCGAGCGGCCTCGTTAGGGTGGAGGAATGCACACACGGGATCTCTGTGCAGGGGCTGTCTGCCCTGCATCTGTGGAGCGTTGGGGGGTGTCAGCACACAGATGCCAAGCTTGGGCACAACCCCCCATGCCCCTGGGCTAAACACACACACACACACACACACACACACACACACACTCATTAGGAGCACTGACAGCACCCTCTCCGACTTCGCCCTGATTCCACATCATTAAAGCATGTAAATCTCCATCAGTTGTGTACATTACACACGGACGCTTACGCACACGCACATGCACCTGAACATGCCACCATGTCATGGTTAGAACCCCAATTAATCCCAATTAACCTCCCAATTACAGGAGAAGTCTCACAGATGAATCACAGAAATGTAGAAATATAGTATAATATCTCAAAGTCAGTCTGTATTGTTTGCAGTGTTTTTTAAAAACTCCATTCTGTTTAATGTTTTTTTGTGCCTCTGTCTGTGCTAGTGTGAACTATCGCCAAGATACTACCTAGTAAGCGCTGCTGTAATGTACTTGGCCAATAAAAGCGCTTCTGATCCTCTGTGCTTGTATTATACGTCTTTCAGTTTTCACCTGTTTATTCTTCATCTACTGTTTTTGTTTACTTCATTATTCATTATTTATATGCAAGTGCGTGCAACTGAGAGAAAGAGAGATAAAGTGGGAAATTTTTAGATCTTCAGGCCAGGTTTTTTAGATTGTCAGAAACAGAATGAGATCTTTACATCTTCAGGCCAGGCTACAAGTTCAAACTTAGAAGAAAGTGCAAAAAGATCTCCGAGCCTTCGAGAAGATACACGCACACACGAGAAAAACAAAACAGCAGACTACTCACCTGCATCCGTGAATCGGGAGGTCGGCGGGATTGGAAACATGGAGAGAGGGAGAGGGAGAGAAGAAAAAGAATTAGACAACAACACTCTTACAGGTTTCAGAGAAAATACAGAATGAGCGTGAACAAAACTAATAACATCTACATATGCAGAGATACATATCTGAACAAAATAATTCCCCCACTTCTAAGTATTAGACCGGTAGAGAACGAGGAACTGGAGAAAAGAGAGAGAGAGAGAGAGAGAGAGAGAGAGAGAGAGAGAGAGAGAGAGAGAGAGAGAGAGAGAGAGAGAGAGAGAGAGAGAGAGAGAGAGAGAGAGAGAGAGAGAGAGAGAGGTGGGTGGACCAGAGAGATATCATTAATGCTAACAGATAGGCAGCAGTCTCTACAGGAGCACTTCCAGCCCTGTTCGGGGTGAGCAATGTTTTTGACAGGACTCGATTTTTATGCACAATGCCCCAGGCCTAGATGGGTGGACCGCCCACTGAGACAAGATTGAGCAGTCTGTGTGTGTGTGTGTGTGTGTGTGTGTGTGTGTGTGTGTGTGTGTGTGTGTGTACTTCCCTGACGAGCGTACTGTAGCTCTTACCACAGTGGGTTTGAAGGCAAAACTCAAGAATCTAAATGTATTCTTCAAAGAAATCTGCAGAAAGTTCCCGGAAAGCCAACCACTGAGCAGGCAGTGAGCCACGCCCCCTTCTAACCTCAGAGCCAACCACTGTGCAGGCATTGACCACGCCCCCTTCTAATTTCAGCGGTGACAAAGCCCTTAGTCTGACAGTAACCATGCTGCTGGCGGCTTTTCAGTGAAGCGTTTTACGGCGTTTTCACTAGTGTGACAGTGTTTCCACACATTGACTCACAGACACGTGCATGAATACACACCCACGCACATATACGCGCACATGCCCACGCACACACGCACACACACACACACACACACACACGTACGCGCATACGCACGCACACACACACACACACACACACACACACACACACACAAGGCTGATGTGTTGAAGGCTGTGGTGGTCACAGCACTATGGACAGGTTCTGTCAGCACAGGCCCTCTG
>NC_049549.1:297500-302500 GCF_013358815.1 Electrophorus electricus | reverse complement strand
TCTGGAGGATTCGTTGTCCATGGCACAGGGACGGCCTCGTGTAAATGGAGAGAAGGCAGACGCGTCCCTGTTAAGCTGTGGGGGGGTTTGGGGGGGACGGGAACAGACCCTGGAGGGCCCTTTAAACGCCCGTTAGGCTGAAATGCTGAAATTACATTCGGATGCAGCAGCATCCCAAGGCTACGGCCACTTACTGCTTTTAATTTGTCTGCTCTCTGAAGGGCCAGAGAAAGCGTGTGTGTGTGTGTCTGGGGTGTGGTGGGGGGTTTTGCAGAACCATGCACTGGCCATAATTGATTTATGGTGAGTGAATAAGTCACTGATAAGGCGTTGTTTTAGAATCGGGCAGGGTAGAAGCCACGGCCCGGGAGGAGGAGGAGGAGTGTGGTGGAGGAAGAGCAGCCTAGAGACATGTCCCTCCATGTACCAAGCCAGACACCTGCTCTCGCTCCAGCACAGCACATGCAGCTAAGACAAAATAATCGCACCTTTATTACCACTGCAAACATGCGCGGTCACGGTGTGACACACACACACACACACACACACACACACACACACACACACACACACACTGCTGGGTTATCATGTATTTTTCATGTTATTCCGCTTCTTTCTCCATGCTTGGCCTGTAGCTCCTGACAGCACGAATCGGCCCTACCGCCCAGAAGAGCACACACACACACACACACACGCAAGCAAGCACGCACACACACGCACACAAACACACACATGCATGAACACTCACACACACACACACACACACACACACACACACACATGCACACGTGCACACACACACCATCATCCCCTCCCTACTCACTACTAAGTTGGAGGATCTAGGACTGCATACATCCCTGATCGTGGATTGCAGCAAGAAGCAGGAGCGGCACTACCAACCTGTGAGGATCAGTGGAACCACGGTGGAGAGAGTAGATAGTTTCAGGTACCTTGGTGTTCACATCTCGCAGGACCTGTCCTGGTCCCGCCATACCAACTCCCTGGCAAAGAAGGTTCATCAGCGTCTTTACCACCTCAGACGCCTAAGAGACTTCAGACTGCCCTCCAAGGTACTGTGGAACTTCTACACCTGCACTATCGAGAGCATCCTCACGGGGAACATCACAGTCTGGTTTGGGAATAGCACCAAGCAGGACAGACAAGCACTCCAAAGGGTAGTGCGTTCAGCAGAGTGCATCACTCATACGGAACTTCCTGACCTGCAGACCATCTACTACAAGCGGTGCCAGACCAAGGCCAGGAGGATTGTGAAGGACCCCACCCATCCCAACAACAGGCTCTTCTCTCTGTTGAGGTCAGGGAAGCGCTTTCGCTCCCTAAAGACCAAGACAGAGAGACTGAAGAGGAGCTTCTTCCCACAGGTCATTCGTGCCCTGAATCAGGGAAACTGTGGGGACCACCACCACAATGTAACATAACTGTATATATATTCAATTACCACCATGTAACATAAAAACTGTAAATATGTCATTTTACAAGATGGATCTGTACATTCTGTACATTGTGTACATACATATACACACAACCATATACATTGTACATTGTGTATATAAACATAATATACATATATTGTACATACATTGTTAATATATTTTTGTACATATATAGAATATATATTTCTCCTTGCACCCCTGGTTTCTTTTCTTTTCCTCAGTTTGGACAGAGCACTCTCAACCATTTCACTGCGAGTTATACTGTGTATGACTATGTATGTGACAAATAAACCAAACTTGAAACTTGAAACATGCACACATACACGCACACACACATACATGCAAACACACACACACACACACACGAATGCACACATGCACGCTCGCACACACGAATGCACATGCAAAAGGCACATGTAATAAACATACACCCACTGAAGAGACCCCAATTACTGAGTAGGAGAAACAATCAGAAAGGGGATCAAATAAAGCGGCCTGATTAGCATTCGTCTGTCAAAGGAAGGCGCCTAAATCAAAAGCAGCGGAATTATTCTGACAGGCTTCAGAGTGGAAGCCAGCTAACCTGCTGAATAGAAGAGCATCAGTACAGGCAGCTACGCACACAACATGCCAGATGTCAGGCTCTTAACGGGGGGGGGAATGAAAATCAATTTCCTTTCACCCCTCTTGACAGCCAATCAAAAAAGCCTCGGGTTTTTAATCCCTGTTTTTTCCGTATCACATCCGTCTGAAGAACACACCTCCGCTTAATATCCTCGGCTGCGGGCTATGGCGTGGCTGTGGAGGAGAGTCGCGCTGGAATGCCAGCCGAGGGGATGAATGCGGGTTGCCGCCGTGAGCCTCGGAAGGATCCCCCCGACAGTCATCATGGTGAACGGTGTCACTCAAAGCATTCAGCGCCACAAAATGCAGGGCCAGAGAGTTAACGGATTACAGCTAGTTACAGCTGCACTGTGAGAGATTTAAAGAACCGGCATGGGGGAACAGGACAAATCTTATTATGAGATTTATATATATATAGACACACACACACACACACACACACACACAGAAATAGTATTAATGTGCCTAGAGTTGCACATGTAGCGATACAGAATGTTGTTCTCTGGTTAGTGCGACAGAACTCTCAGGCAGAAAAACTCTAGGAATGCCTCGTCTAATAGAAACTGACACAATGTGCAAATTCCTGCCACAGGAGACATCTGCACAAATGAGCCGATAATTTAATTTTTTCCATTAGGGAAAACAGTGAAGTAATAAGTTGAAGACAGTTCCAGCCACCCCATTAATGTCTTCATTTTCCTCTAGCATGCTGACTGTAAGGACTGGCCCATCACAACAAAGGTTTAGACAAAAGGGAGGCCGTTTAAGGTCACATTTCAGTGTGCGTTCCCTGAGAATTCTCTCCGAACTTTCACCGAAGGCTATCCCTCAGAGGCTCGGGTAGTCCGGAAGGAGAGTTCCAGGTCTGGCAAGACGCTTCCAGAAGCGTCGACCAGCCTCTGCCGCTGGGTTCCGCCGTTATGTCCGTGTTACCGTGCAGGTCGTAACACCGCATTCCGGCGGTGTCTGTCCATCTGCGCACCGGGGTGGCGCGGGCCATTCGATGTGCACCCCGCCGGCGCAGTAAAGGATCCTGGGAGTTGGAGTCTGTGCTTGTCTATTATCTGAGTACTGGCAGGTGAGCTGAGCGAGTCTGGCTGGACTACAGGCTGATGATTACACAGCTGTTGGTGGGAAGATTAGATGACCAGCTGCTGGCCACGGCTGACCTCTGACAGGGGGCTGCGGACCCACCTTCATGCTTACTGATCCGGGTAATTACAGCATCCTGCTGACACTCTCTCTCTCTCACTTTCATACACACACACGCACACACAAGCCACTAAAATGCAGACACACGCATACCAGTCCCCCCCCACCAAAAACCCCTGCACTACGAGTCTAGCATGATGTACTGGCTGACGGACCACCTGGACTGGGCTTTCATACAGGAGTCCAGACGGCCGTCCCCATAAATCTCCATCTAAACAAGCTCCAGGGTCCCTCTTCTTCAACACAGTAATCATTAAAGAGAAGATTCTGGGCGTTCTGACCTTCCTGACCGGCACTCGCCTTGCCGGGCGCTACGTTTAAACGTTTTCGGGCGCGTCATCACTTTGGTAGCGACTTAGCAGGTAGTTAACAGGAATAAATGCAGATCTTTCTCAAATGCTGTCCAGAGGCAACGTCACAGGGGACGCTCCGTCCCCGGAATCCTCCACCCAGGCTAATCCAACCTTCTGGGAGGCGGAGTGGGCCGTGAACGCGGAGCCTCCGCAGAGACAGAGAGAGACGGAGATTGGCGGGTGGCAGACATATGTATGGAGGAATGAAATCTCTCTCTCTCTCTTTTTCTTCCCCCCTGTCGCTTCCCCAAGCAAGCGGAAAAGTAAAGGTTCCGATGATCAGTAATTTCACAGCTGGGCGGAGAGAGAGAGAGAGAGAGAGAGAGAGAGAGAGAGAGAGAGAGAGAGAGAGAGAGAGAGAGGTTCTTCTCCACTCCCAGCTGAGGTGTAACGTGTATCATTCCTCTTAGTGAACCAAGAGTCTGATATTATCTGGATGTTTCCAGAAGCACACTGGACATCACACTGGACCTTGGTCGTGGTCGTACACCTGACCCCGCCTTATAAATTTGCATGCAAGTCCCTAAGTCCCATACCAACCAGTCCCCCTGAACACACTGCCATGGGTATGACCCTTGACCCCTCCCTCGATAACCCATGACCTCATGCGGCTCCCCTGCGCGGCCTGCGGGAGGCTGCGTCAGCCACAGGGCACGGGGCTCAATGGCAGGTGAGAAGGTCTCGTAATGGGCTGGAGTAATGGAGAAAAATCCACTGTCACCCAGTGAGAGCATGCACATTCGTCACCGCCCCGGGGGGGGGGGGGGGGGGGGGGGGGGGGGGCGGACGACTGGCCGGCGTCCGGACCCACGGGGCCGGACGGCAGCCACGGCAGGTAAGGGCGGTGCCACGGGTGGAGAGGGCGGTGTTACAGTGTGGAGGCTCGAACGCTGGCTGCACCCTGCTCTCTCTCTCTCCCTCTCTCTCTCTCTCTCTCTCTCTCTCTCTCCCTCTCTCTCTCTCTCTCCCTCTCTCTCTCTCTCTCTCTCTCTCTCCCTCTCTCTCTCTCTCTCTCTCTCTCTCTCTCCCTCTCTCTCTCTCTCCCTCTCTCTCTCTCTCTCCCGCTCTCTCTCTCTCCCTCTCTCTCTCTCTCTCCCTCTCTCTCACTCTCTCTCTCTCTCTCTCTCTCTCTCTCTCTCTCTCTCTCTCTCTCTCTCTCTCTCTCTTCCCCACTGTTTCTATCCATATTTGGACCGCGGCCGGCGCTCAGCTGTAATGATGTGCCAGGCGGGCTTTTGTGAGAACACGGGGGGAGGAGGGAGAGATAAAGCGAGAGAGAAAAGGGCGGAGTCGGGGCGTAAGGGAGGGCAGAAGGGGCCCAAGGTGGCTGAACAGACGACCGATTTGGACTGACGGG
>NC_049549.1:285000-287500 GCF_013358815.1 Electrophorus electricus | reverse complement strand
CTGGTGAAAATACCTGTGGAAGGTAAAGTGTTCTGCAGGCTGACCGCACCGTGCGCCCGTGCGGGTCAGGGGTCCGCGTGGACACCACGCACACGTCTTGCCATTACCCTTGAACCTGGAATAGTCGGCCTCGCTAATGAACGCGTGGCGATGGATTGCCAGAGGGAGCGGCGCGGCGGCTCCGTGGACCTGCAGGACACGTGGTCAGTGGCTGAGGCTGCGTTGTAAACCTGAACGGTCAGGCGCAACTTTATGACGCGTGGCTCTAAAACGCGTTTAACACCCGTTTTAAAGCCGTTGAATGGGCGTTCGTATCATGTATCAAAAAATGAAGCCCTTTTTACCTAAAAACGAAGGCTGATGAATATAGCATCCCAGGAGGATCATGGGAATGGTGATGGTGAGGTACGTAGCTTCTCACGCGCTCATTTGCTAACCTGGATTTTCACAGACCCGCTGACACGGGCAGAGCTGGCATGCACGTGAGAGAGAAGGGCAGTGTCTTTGACTAACTAATTATCAGACATTACTGAGACTAAACAGCAGCCATTAATAGCTGGCCTTCCCCGGGACGCGGCTCATTTCCCACGGGGGTTGAGTGGGGAACGACCCCCCCTGCTAACACGCTAATGCTACACATACACACAGCTCTGCCATTCAGCCTCCAACAACTAATTTCATTCTTTAATGAAGGTCTAATTGACTTTCATCAGGAAAGAACTTGGCTCAGTGAGAGCTTCTGTATCTCCCCAACACACACACATTCTGAGAGAAAGTGACATTGACAGCAGAACGTTTCCTGCGTTTTTACAGCAGGGATAGCTTCACCGAGCTTCCACTGGCAGACGCGCGCACTGCCGCGGCGCATGCCGCACTATTCTCATCGCGCCAGCGTGCATCAACAACCTGCGCGCGCTGCCTCCAAATCATGACCGCTAGCTGCGATGTTCGGATCGGGACTGGGAGAGTGCATATCTGACATCATAAATCTAGAGTCTGACATCATAAAACCACAGGCACAAGATTGGCTCTGCCAATTTGTCATGCAAATGACTTTCCCCAGGCTTCCAGGTTTGGAGTGGGGGGGGGGGGGGGGGGGGTCGCAATTTAATCCAACAGTTACTGAGATTGTGTGTGTGTGTGTGTGTGTGTGTGTGTGAGAGCGAGAGAGAGAGAGAGAGAGAGAGAGAGAGAGAGAGAGAGAGAGAGAGAGAGAGAGCATGCAAATGCCTTGAGTTAAATGGGTGTGATTACATTTTAAAGCAAAGTTACAGTTTAGGGCACTATTTTTGTTGCAAGATAGTCAGGCACATGCACAGAAACATGCACACACACACACACACACACACACACACACACACGCACCCCCCCCCCCCCCCCCCCCCACACACACACACAGACACGCTCAGACTCTCTCGTGCCCTCTATCTGTGGCGAGGGTTAATTGGCCAGTCTGGCCCTTTATTGGTCAGATTGTGTGCGTGGCCACGCACCACAGCGTCGGCCCCAGCTGCGGACAGGCAGCACAGCGGGAGGAGAGGAGAGGAGAGGAGAGGGGAGGAGAGGAGAGGACAGGAGAGGAGAGGAGAGGGAAGGAGAGGGGAGGAGAGGAGAGGAGGAGAGGAGAGGAGGGGAGAGGAGAGATGGAAGAAGAGCAGGGTTAGGCACACTCTAATTGAGTCCTTTGGGCCCTGGGTCTTGGAAGATCACAGGACTTGTTACAGGAATCCGGTTTCATGCTTCCTAACAATGGGATTTGGGAGAAAGGGATTTGTAGTCCTGCGGGACTCTCCTGGAGTAACCTCGCTGCGATTCACTCCTTTAATGTTTGTTTCTCTCCTTCTGCATTTGTAATCTCTTTGTAGGCCTTAAAATTTAAATCCAATCACTCTTGCAGGGTAAACAAGACACTGCGGGAACTACGGGACAAAAATGCAATGAAGCACTCGGTCACGTGATGACGTGCAGTGCGCCTCACCAGCACGCGGAGAGCGCCGGCTGGTCGGCGCGGGCAGCGGGAACGTATACCTCCGCAATCTAATCGCGCGGGATGCGAGGTCACTAAACCCAAAGCTATGAGGTGGCCTCCCTGTCCTGGTTAGGCCTGCGTTCTGTCAGCAGGGAAAGCGCAGCAGGAATCCGGACTGGCTGCCCCACAGCTTGAGAGCCGGCCTTGTACAGTCCAGCGTCTCAAGAAGTCGATTCGGAGTTCGGAGTTTGTCTTCGGGGCTCGAGACGATCGAGACGATCTGTCCCAGGCTTTGAAAAGGGGAAAAAGATGATGCCAAGAACAAACCTCTGCGTGCAGAGAACGGGAAGAGAGACACTGCGACTCCAGACGAGTGGAGGGAAAGAGAGAAAGATGAGGAGGGAAAGAGAGAAAGATGAGGAGGGAAAGAGAGAAAGATGAGGAGGGAAAGAGGGAAAGATGAGGAGGGAAAGAGGCAGGCGGAAGAAAAACAGCTTTCAGGGTCCGGGAGCTTCTTCCATCAGTCTCACA
>NC_049549.1:277500-280000 GCF_013358815.1 Electrophorus electricus | reverse complement strand
GTGTGCACATGTGCAGATAGATGAGAGAATATTTATGACAATCAACACCCGCGTTGGCACCGCTGGGTGACTTTTAGATGAATGGTGTCCTGCCCCCTCGCCCCACCCCTGCCCCACCCACCCCCATCCCGCACACCGCTAATCGAGTCAAGTGACTTATTAAAACAGGCGAGGAACGAGGGGCTAATTTCATTAGCTGCCCGCCGAGACCGGCGCTATCTGGATCACTGGAGGGGGAGGAGCCGGGGCTGTGGGCACCAGGGTGCGCGTGAGGGGGGGTTGTGGGGAAAGGGGGGTGAATAGGGTAAGGTAAAAAAAGAGAGAAGCGAGAGGAAGAGGGCAGCGGGGTAATTATGAGCACAATTACCCCGAGATAGCCTGGCGAGTCTCCGCATCGAGGTCCCGATTGTTTTCTGATGAGAGGACGTGGCCTGTTTGACCAGCGGCGAGGTAACAACCCAGCCTGGTGTGTCTGTACCTATATCTGAATTATCTGTGACAGTTACTAGCGTAAGACATGTCTGGCGCATTCCTTTCAGTGTATTAGCGGAGGTTCAGCACGGGGTCAATCGATGGTCGTGCAGGGGTCGTGTCCCAGGGGGCGGCCAGGGGTCGTCCTATCTAGACACGCGTGTCACGGCTGGGGTTATCGGCTTTCTACAATAGGTCCTATGACAATCCACAGTGGCCTTGTGTCCGGACCAGGCGGAAGAGTGACAGCGAGCCCCGTGACCCTTCCGATCTCCACAATGGGGACAAAATCGGAGCGTTTGGGGATTGAGGGGGAAGACGACACTCCATACATTTAAGCCTGAGGCCAGTGTGTGTGAGTGCTTGTGTGTATAAGTGTGTGTGTGTGTGTCTGTGTGTGTGTGTGCGTACATGTGCGTTTGTGTGTGTGTTTGTATAAGTGTGTGTGTGTATGTGTGTGTGTGTTTGTGTGTACGTGTGTGTGTGTTTGTGTGTGTGTGTGTGTGTGTGTGTTTGTATAAGTGTGTGTGTGTATGTGTGTGTGCGTACGTGTGTGTGTGTTTGTGTGTGTGTGTGTGTGTGTGTACGTGTGTGTGTTTGTGTGTGTGTGTGTGTGTGTGTGTGTGTGTGTGTGTGACAGCTAACTCCACGGAAATACAGTGCCTATATATTTGTGCAGCATGTGACTGTACTGGTTATAGGTTTTTGTTTCATTAGTTTTTTAAGCAAAGGCTTGTTTGCTAGGAAACCTCAGAGGAGAGAGAGAGAGACGGGGGTCTCTGTGCTGTACTGAGTTGGAGTCTCTGTGCTGTACTGAGTTGGAGTCTCTGTGCTGTACTGAGTTGGAATCTGTGCTGTACTGATTTGGAGTCTCTGTCCTGTACTGGGCTGGAGCCTCTGTGCTGTATTGAGTTTTAGTCTCTGTGCTGTACTGATTTGGAGTCTCTGTGCTGTACTGAGTTGGAATTTGTGCTGTACTGATTTGGAGTCTGTGCTGTATTGAGTTTTAATCTCTGTTGTACTGAGTTGGAGTTTCTGTGCTGTACTGAGTTGGCTTGCACATACACTGCACAGATTGCAGATTATACTCCAGGCAGAGATGCAGTACACTGAGTACACAATAGAGTGTTGTGATATACTGGTATTGGCATTTAAAAATAAAATATTGATATGATGTTAATAAAACACATATATTGTAAACAATCCAGCACCACTGACTTGGAGGTAGTAAGGCAGATGATAGTCCTCAGAGATCTGGTTGCCTTTGCACAGTAATTGGTCTAATTGTTCTCCTCATATGCCTTTGTGTAGTTATGGTTACAGACTCTCTGTCACTAGACTTGCATTTTAAGTGTAATTTGCCAAAGAGAAACAAAACTATGATTTTTACTGATAGTGTCATAATTACTGCTATCATGAATATTTTAGGCCATAATAATTGTGTAGTGAAAATCTGATATCATGATAGTCCTAACACACGACTTTGACTGAATGGATCTACATAAAAGAATGTATTTGCTCTATAGGTACCTTTGTCCACTCATATGCACGCACACACACACACACACACACACACACACACACACACGTGCACACACACACGCACACACACACACACAAACACACACACACGCACACACACACACATACACACACGCACACACATGCGCACGCGCACACACGCACACACACACATACACACACACACACACACACACACACGCACACATACACACACGCACACACATGCGCACGCGCACACACGCACACACACACACACACACACACACACACACACACACACACACACACACACACACACTTGGGTGATTACTCACTGTCGCCTGCTTTCATTTCCTGTGCAGATCAGAAATGTGATCTGAGACCTTCCCGAGACGCAGAGACACCATTACAGCCCAGGCAGAGTGGATCCGCCATCCCCCCCGGCAGTCTTACGAGCACCCAGCACGGGCGAACACGCTTAACCCTGACAAATAATACCACAGCTAAATAAAGGTGAAGGATTACT
>NC_049549.1:265000-272500 GCF_013358815.1 Electrophorus electricus | reverse complement strand
ATGCTAGCTTTTCTGTGCACAGTATCGTCACCATGGCACAGACGGAGTGGGGGTGGGGGGTTAGCTGAGGGCGGCTTGTACCCACCAGGCATGTGCTCTCTCTCAACCTCCTTTCAGTGCAGATGAAAGCAGCAGAAACTTGCCGTTGCTTCACGACAGCCGTGCGGATGAGGCAGGGGAGCTCTACAGAGGAGGCGCTCTACGCAGGAGGCGCTCTACAGGAGCGGAAGGTGCTCGGAGGAAAACCACAAATGTTTCCAGTTTAAATGCTACACGTCATAAATGCGACCACGACTGTGGATCAATAACTAGCTTATATGCAGCGTGTTGGGCCATGTTTAGGGCGTCTGGTGGTGTAGCTCCACAATCTCTCTAACCAGCTCCAACTCCAACTGAAGTCCACCTCCTTATTCCCTCTCTGTATTCCATCTCTCCCTGGTCCTGAGCTCTTCCGCTGTCGTCCCCCATGTGGCGTCCACCTACCGTACGGTTACCGCCCCCCTTCTTATCCTACCTCGCCGCACGACGTCCGATTCGGCAGTTTCCTGTTTACAGATTTCTCAGCGCTACCTCGAGTCCGAGAAAACGGATCCAGAAAGGAAACACAAGGAACGGGTTTTTCGGGTGTCGTCGGACTCTGGGGTGCGGGTTCCGCTCTCTTTGCTGTGTCGCTAACAATCGATATTCGAAAACGTGCGCAGAGCCCATCCTGGCAGGCCTCGGACCACCCGGACCCCTGCTGGCCAGTTGGCGGAGGCCGCGGGGGCGCCTGCCTCCAATCTGTTTCCACGTAGCAGCTCGCAGGGGTCCTGCACAGACATGCACCACGGAGCCCCCAAGCTGCTGGGCCTCTCAGGGTGTGTGTGGGTGTGTTGGGGGGTCTGGAGAAGCCAGATGGGGTAACTTCCTACAAGTCTGAAACCTGACAATGGAGCTCGTGATGACAGCTTTAACGGGAGGGAGAACTGTAACAGCAGAGACACTCTCTTACAGCTTTTGTAGAAATGGCTTTTTTAAGTTGGAGGGTAAGACAGCCAGTACAATGTTAAGTCATGTGTTTTAGCATTTTACAGTGTTGAGAAAACTCAACACTGGGATTTAACATGCGTCAATAATCCTTTATGGTTAGTGTACGCTCAGACAATGCTGGGACAAGAAAACTAATTTATCTTGTCAGTTTCATTGCTAATGAGGTGGAAACCATGGAGGCTTTATTTTTTATTTTTTAAAGGTGCATTATACATGAGGGCATCTGTGTAGTTCCTGGCTTCTCTGCTGTACTTCCTGTTACTTTGATCCAACTGACCCTTCTGACCCTTGACCTTTCACCCCAAGGCAGTAAAGCATTCAACAGTCCATTTAAGCTCGCCCCATCTCCACCAGAGAGGAGGAGTGTGTGTGTGTGTGTGTGAGAGAGAGAGAGAGAGAGAGGAGGAGTGTGTGTGTGTGTGTGTGAGAGAGAGAGAGAGAGAGGAGGAGGAAGAAGGTGGAAAAAAATAAAAGAATAATCAGGAGACTTCATCAATTTTTCATGAATTTTCATTTAGGCGAGGAGACCTCTCTTAAAGGGATCGATAGATCAAGCGTCTGTCACACAGTGAAGCACCTGGGGGCTGAAGCCTTAGAAAGATCAGAGGCAGCTCGCCACGGCAACACACACCTACCAGCTTTACACGCACACGCGCACACACACGCACACACACGCATGCACACGCACGCGCACACACACGCATGCACGCAGAGTCAATATTTTTTTCCCACTTGTCTGCCTTTATTCGGAAACACCACTGAGCTTCTTGGCAGATGAACTAGCAAAGGCTGCACGTGAAAAGAACTTCCCCCAAACCGCAGACACCAAACGCCGCTGCCAATTTAGTTATCCACTCATTCGATATTTATCATCGTTTTCTCACGTGCTGATGGATCATCCAGGAGAGCAGATAGTATCGACCAGCTCAGCTGAAACAGTCCTCGTGATGGGGGGGTTCAGCTAGGCATTAAGTCCAGATCGCTCGCCCCCATCCAGACTCCACCCCCCTCCCCCCAGACTTTAGTCCTGCGTGATCTTTAATTATCCCTCGTTTTGGTCTAAACTAGTTCACAAGAAGGTCTTAGACATAAAACACAACGGCAAAGATAAAAAGGTTTATCAAACTGCAGTGCATTCTTTAACACTGGTCGGCTTCGTCAGCTGACTAAAACAGTGCCAATGGTAATAACTCTAAATCTGCGTAGGAACTGGCCTGTGTGAAGAGAGACGCCGTCATTTTTACAGGCTCAGAGCCTCCTCATAGGCGCTGACAGACCGATGGGGGGGTAGACCTCTTCAACCCTAATCCCAAACGTTGGTCAGCTCCAGCCTGTTGATCCCCCCCGTGGGCCTGCTGTCAGTGTCGAGCCTCTCTTTCATCTGGGCCATCCTGTTTTCGGTTCTATCATTGCCATCTCCAGCGAGCGGGGGGGCGAAAGGACGAGGCTGGGTGGAGCGTAACATGAAGGGCAGGGGGCAGCAAGGCTGCCCCGGAGAACGCCACCGTGCTGAAACAGGACTCCGGCCAGTTCGGTGCATTCAGTGCAAAGCCACTGACCTATGAAAAGGAACGTCGTCTCACCAAAACTGTTACCAAAAACAATACTGACCAAATCTCCTCGCCATGTCCGGCCTGAACCGAGCCCTCTTGTACGGAGCATTCATTCCGTTCATGACTTCCCCTGATTGCTGTCTATTTTAAGCCTCTAATTATATATAATTTTCTATATTAGGCTCCGACCAAAATTGTACGGCCATATAATCACATAACCATCAGCCAACGAAAAACTACATTAAATAACAACTGAAATGATATTGCAAGAGCTCGAGCTCCCTGCTGGCTCCAGACACACGCCCAGTCCCTCTCTGGCCAGAAACGGACGGAAGCAATCTTTAGGTTGCCTCGTAAAAGTTCTACAAGCCAACAAAAACAAAAGCTGGAAGTCGGAAAGAAGCAGGAACGCTAAAGGTAAAGGCCACAGACTTACGTGCCACTTCCAGCGAGGCGTTGCGGCTGACGGCTTCCCCGAGGTAATTTCGGGCCACGCAGACGTACGAGCCCTCGTCGGGCTTGCTCCGCCGGCCGTGGACGATACGGAGGAAGAAGAGGGAGCCACTGGGCAGCAGCATGCGGTGCGAGCGAGAGTCGTCCCGGTCCGTCTCCACCCGCTCGCCATCCTTGTACCACTCCACGGTGGGCGTGGGCCGGCCCTCCGCCTTGCAGTTGAGGGTGGCGGGCTCGCCCTTAGACACGATCAGGTCGGAGGGGTGCTCCATGATGCGGGGCGGGGAGTCCTCTTGCCGCAGGCGGGACCCTGGAACGCACAACAGACAGGACGGGAGGAATCAGGAGGACGGTCTGCGCTGTCTCGTGGCCGCGCTTCAAGAAAGGTATCTCTCAAAGCTTTGATTCCAAAGGCTTCCTTTATTTCCGAGGTGTCACGGATTGGTTTCCTGGAAAACACAAATCCTCGTCCTTCTTTGAGACTGTGCTCCTCATCCCAGACCTCTGTGTTTACCAGAAATGGAGGGTCCACAGTTTTGCCCCCATCTTACCTCCAAGTACAGGTGCACTAGAAGCTGGCTTAAGGCAAAAATTAGTGCCATCTGATTGGCCCAGAGGCCTGGGATGAGAAACATTGCTCTAAATGTATGTTCCACCAAATCCCTATCGACTGCGTAATTTAATTCAAGAACAGCTTTAATCTTTGTTGGAAATGATCTTGAACTGGTGCAAGACCAGGACATAATTTAATTTAAAAAGATAAGACACAGTACAACATGCCCCAAAGATTTTACAATTCCCGAGTCGTACTTTTGGGAGAAAACCACTTTCAAGTCTTGTTGCGCAGCCCTTCAAGCAAAGACACTCGTCCTTGTTTTCGCCCGATGAGTCCCACCACTACCACATCATTCTCACCCCCCACCCGCCCACCCGTCACAGACAATCTGAACCTCCCTTTGCCGACATGCTAATCCCGCGAGTCGTGCGGCGTGCTGGCTGGCCATCGGGGACCCGCCCCATGTGGCAGAGGGTTTCTGCAGGGTTAGAACCATGGTGTGTTCACATGCTAATCCCCCCTCAAAGCCCCCCCGCCCAGCCCGGCTCCGCACCATGTATGAATGATGCTAGCAGGCCGCGCTAGTCTGGCCCTTATGATAATAGCAGCAGGGAGAGCATGCGGTTCGCGTCTTAACCCCGCGGATAAGGAGCCCGAGGCCACCCGGCATTTACATTACTGAAGCCTTGGATGAACCGGAGACAAAAGGAGACCCTGATCCCCCCCACCACCACACCCTGTCAAAAAACCTTGGCAAATAAGAGAAGCTTAGCCTGACAGGCTAATGCTGCCTTGTTAGCATTACACGCCTGAATAGAACGCGGCCGGAGCGTGGGGAGCCGTTCTCCAGACTGCGAATGCTCATTTCCGACTCCTTTCACGGATTTGAACTGCTTAACTCTCTGAATGAAAAAGTCTAAGGGGGAGGGTCTCGTCAGAATTTGAGTACATTGTCTATGAGTCCGGGGTGTGTGCGTTTTACATACTTTACATAAAAATGAATACACACTTAGCACATACTGCAAATTAGGGCTGTGTATCAAAATATGTATCACAATACGGAGGTTATGATATGATGCGATGTGAAATGATATGAAAGAATATTAATTTTTTTAAATAAAAATGTTTAAAAATTTCAAGTTAAAGAGAGCATGTCTGCTCACATGCACACGTGACTGCCACCTATAGGACTATGACATAAATACCTGTACACACTCCATACGCTCACAGCCAGCTGCCAACACCCCTGTGCTAGGTGTTTTAGGAGCCAGACAGGATAAGAAACCTTACTAAAATGCACCGTCAGTGATGCCATTGTATTGGTTATGGAGTGCTCTACATCACTGGGCAAACGGTGTAACGTGTACGGGGACACAGAACACAGGCCTCCCCAGGTCTGGCCTCTCTCTTCTGTGGCTGTGCACAGAAACGGAGCCATTTGCTTATCATGGAAATACGTCTACGTATCACAACTTGGGCATCTTTGTTTTCTGTGCAAGTAAAATAAAATCCTGTGTGTATGTGTGTGTGTGTGTGTGTTCCATAGTGAGACTCCATAAGACTTCCTCCCACTTCATTTAATTTGGCGTAATTCCTGCCATTTGCCTGCTATCGATTACTGATCAGACCTGGTGCCTGATGTCTACGTGGAGCCACAGGCGAGAAACTGGGAGAGCGGTGTTCCGTACGCCGCTGCAGTCAGCTGTGCGGCGGGATCTCGGGGTCTATCTACTACCGATTGACCTGCAATCATTATTTAAATAGTTCAATGTACAAGGTTTTGTTTTTTAATCTCTGGTTCTCTTCTTCTGGTTCTTTCTCTCTCTATTCATCCCTCTGTATCTCTCATACGTCTTTGTAACTTTAGCCAGATTAAAATCTTAGATTTTATAATCTCATCCATCCTCTTGCCGTGATGTTCAAATCTTGTGACCGTGGCACGCTGCTCTTAATATGAAAATGCGTAACAAATTGTTCAACAAATTGTTGATGTTGCATGGAATGCTATGGCACTAATTAATAACTTGGGGGGGTGGGTTCTCTGTCCACGCATGCACACACACACACACACACACACACACACACACACACACACACGGGGGCTGCTTTGGGGTCCTCACACGGGGCGTTGCTGGGCGGCCATGCAGGCCCTTCCTCACCAGCCGCATTCTCCCTCACGCCGATCTGTACTCCAGCTCGCGCTCACTAATTACTGAAACCTTGAGATGCCATCTGCCTGCTGCTTCTTGTGGGGGGGGTGAACGACACGTCGTCAGCAGATGCCTGCGTGATTGCTCCGGAGGAGAGGAAATCCAAACGTAGTCAGGGAGTGAGGTGACTGGGGGCTCGTCATGCCACTTTCAGATAAATAAACCTCGTTTTCATGCACGTGCACAACTCATGGGCCTTACATTCATCTAACACATACATGCACACACGGTCGACTTACATATAAAATTAGCCAAACTTAACAGCTCACTTACATATAAAATTAGCCAAACTTAACAGCTCACTTATATATAAAATTAGCCAAACTTAACAGCTCACTTATATAAAAAATTAGTCATTCCTAACTTGTAGGAATTAGTCATATGAACGCATGCATCAGTGCAAGCAGAGTATTACAATAAGCATTTTCATACGCTGGCAATGTGTGTACGGATGTCACTGGCGTCTGCTGTTCCTGTTCGACAAGGTTTATTGTCTCACTACCCACGCAGGCACACACACACACACACACACACACACACACACACACACAAACATATTGGCCAATGGCTGGCAGCCTCAAACTGTCTCCCACACTCTCTACCTTGTTTGACACGCATGCATTTAGCATATCAGAGTGACAGGCCAGTGCATCCGTCCATCAGCAGACTACCGGCAAAGTCAATGCGCTTCATTACACTGAATCGCCTTGCTCCGCCCACACCCTCTCTCTCTCTCTCCCTCTCTCAAACCTCTCTCGCTCACTCTCTCGATCACTGATGAAAAGACGCTCCCACTCTCTCTCCTAATTTGATCGTTGGTTTTTGTGCAATCAAGGGCTCTCTGCAGCCCGGACGAGTGCCTGGGCCTGCTCCAATCACACACTTATGTCTGCTCTTCAGACCTCTGACACCGGCCTGCCCCGCCCGGCCACAGAGCCTTGGTTCTTATGAACGCCGCAACCAACTAACGGCAAGACAAAGGAACCGGATCGGCTTGTTTAAGGAAAGCCCTAGCACCTCCAAATCTGATGAGAAAGGACTATCCCATGCATCTCTCTCTCTCTGTGTTTCTCTCTCTCATTGAGAACTGGGAGGAAGACATGGTTTCTATGGCTGCGTACAGGTCCCGCGGGGGCCGGGCTGTAATGTTAGGCATTGTTTACAGGCTGATCAGGAACAATGCTTGTCTCCCCGGTCCACCCCAGGGGGGGAGGCTAATTATGTCACGTTCTACCGCGTCCACTTAGAGAGAGAGAGAGTCTGACTGCACAGGAGCGAACCTCCGTCCTGACACCACGCACTTGCGCAAATGCAAACGCACGCAAAAGCGCACGCACACACACCTCCACCGACACCGAGACTCAGCGCCCTCTGATTACTTTCATCACATATTTATTCATGTATAGCAGAAGGCTGCTGAGCTCTGATCATCTTTTTGTAATTATTTTTATTAGCTCCCCGGAGAAATTCACCGGCCCACCAACCAAATCAATACGAGGCCCCGGGTTCCCCTCCACCCCGCCAGTGTGGCAAAAGAGCTCCCCAAAGACAAATGGCTTATTCTGCCAAGCAGACGTGTGCCTGCGTGTGTTTTGCGTGGGAGGCCACTCAGAGGTATCCGCTGGCAACCTTCCAAGCGAGGGTCCGAGGGGATTCCGATCACGGTGGCGAGGTGCGCCACGTGGCCAAATTGCGAGGA
>NC_049549.1:260000-262500 GCF_013358815.1 Electrophorus electricus | reverse complement strand
GAGAGAAAAATAAATACGGCCTTTATTGCTCTGGAAATGAGAGGAGGGCAGGAAGAGAGGAGAAGGAGAGCAGGAGAAAGAGAGGGGAGCAGTCAGTTAGCTGGGCATGTTAGCTGGCGCTGAAAGATGGATGGACAATTTGGAGGGCTTGCTGGGGGGGGGGGGTTGGGGGAAGGATTCGGTTTTCCGCCAGCCACCCTCCACGCAGAGGAGCGCTGGGGAGCCCGCAGGTCCGGCTAGAGCGCTCTGGGAGCCCCCGGCCAGATAAACCATGCTCGCCGTGCAATTTCATCAGAAACCAGCCTCTTCGGATCAGCGCTCCCCCTGCTTCCATAAGCCTCCGCGTGCACGGAGCGATGAGATTTATTAAATTCCTATTTTATGGGACACTTAATCCAGTCAGCGCTCCGGAGGGGTGGGACCACAAGTGTGGGCCATTTTGCATTTTATTGCACACTGGGCTCACTGGTGGCTTTCCCTGGTTTGGCGCTGACCCAGAAACACACAGCAGTGACGACCCAAAGGTAGCAGTCATGAATACAGTTGGAGCAGCTGCTGCCAGTACCAACAAGCTTCACACGCTCATTTAGTGTGCTTAACTTCCAAAAACATATAAGCCTTTAACTCAAATGCATTCCTCTTCCTGCTAACATGCAGCGTTCCGCATGTCAGAGTGAGCAGTCAGGTGGGAACAGATCCCAAGTCCGTTAGGGAACTAGAGGGGTCAAAGGTGGGAAGCAACGAGTGCTTTTTTTGTCCGTTCAGCCGGCGACAGCCTCCCTGTGTTTCCACGATAAAGAGATCTCACTCTCCAGCAGTGTGGTGCACCCCGGAGCCAACTGCGTGAGGCCTGCAGCCCTGCCCCGCTTCCGGAAAACGGGTTGTCCCGATTTCTCCCATTGCATATAACCTGCCTTGTGCCGGGAACGGCGTGGGCCACGTGGAAACGCATGAGCTCGGTCTCTAGGGCGATTCACAGTGAATAACACAAGGCATGATCTGTAACGGCGACGCATTGGACTTAAAGCCCTGGCCGTTGGCTCATGTCTGGCGGGTCTGATTTGTGACATGCTCTGGCTCTGATATTGACCCTGATGTGCAGAGGAAAAAGGGAAGCTTTATGAGCTCACGCCGGCAGTCAATACAAAAGCCCTGCTACATCAGACACGCGCTGATGAACTTAGCATGGACTTTGGCTTGGGGAACTCGACACTGATTTCAGGCGTTATTTGCTGAAGGCAAACCCACACCCAGCCTTGACCCTACGTGCCCCTGATAGCTACTCTGGAATTGCAGTGCTTCGCATGGACTGTCCAGTACTGGTGAAGCCAGCCCAGTAAACCTCCCCTTAGTGGGTCTACTGGTGAGGCTAACCCAGTACATGGTTGGGTCAGACCCCTGCAGTATCAGTTGAACTGGTGGGGTTCTAGAGTAGTGGTATCCATAGACAGTAGATATATTGAATGTAAATTCTGTACATATGAATAATTCAGCACTGTAGTTGTTAATTCAACACTGGAAGAGTTAACCGAGCCTGATGGGTTCTGAAGTGCAGACTTGACACGGTCTCAGTAGAAGTGTGTAACCATTTACGCTCAACAGAGGGAGCTGATACCATTACTGTAGGCTATCACTCACCCTGACGCTAACTGAACGTGTCGTCCAATGAATAAGAATGAAGATGGCAACTCAACTCTCCTCCCAAAGCGGTTCAACCCCAAGAACGCCTTCACTGCACAAGCACAGGCCGCACACTGGCCACACACTTGCAGTGCTGTGTGCATGCAGTGCACTGCAGGCTTTGATTCACTGCATGGCACTGCTATGCTGCGCTCTGCCTCACTGCACACGTGGAGCTCAGGGATGCACACTCGGGGGTGGGGGGTACATACTGTACTTCAGCAAAGCCTCCACCTTTTCCTGACCACCGGGATGACGTGTTAGACATCTCTCGCTTTACAGGAAGAGCTCTGGTTTTGATGAAATTCACGTAATACCCAGCAATATTTGAAGAAAGGAAAACAAAAACATCAAAATCTGTGTTTACAAACTAAATTAACTCTGACATCTCTCTCTCTCTCTCTCTCTCTCTCTCTCTCTCTCTCTCTCTCTCTCTCTCTCTCTCTCTGTGAGCGTGTGTGCTTGCGCATGTGCACATCCTGTTTGTGCTATGGTGAGCCAGTCGGCCTTGACACAGATCCCTCCGATATCTGGGTCGCTCAGACACAGCCCACCAGACGGCAGAGCGAAGCGACTGAACCTGGGTTCAGTCGCTGCCACAGGACGAGCGAGATAAGGCCAGGACACCATCTCCGCACCGCTAGCCAAGCCCAAGGAAATGGGCATTTCCATTTATCTCCCTGGAGTTGCATTCACATCGCTGTGTCCGGCAGCGCGTTTGCGTTCGCTCCGTAGAGGACACAGTGCCCTGGGCGGTTGGCACTCCACACCAGCCTCAGACCTCATAAAGGAACTGTTAGCGCTGAAGTAACAAACTCAA
>NC_049549.1:245000-250000 GCF_013358815.1 Electrophorus electricus | reverse complement strand
CTCTGTCAGCAATCCTGTCAGTCCAGCCTAGAGCAGGTCTTTATTAATGGTTCTGCCCTGTCACTGATTGGGTATTAAGCTGTATTTGGCAGTATACACACACACACACACACACACACACACACACAGACAAGTATGCACATGGCTATAGGCATTCTTACAGACTTCACACAGAAACATACAGAGCAGATTAATGAACAGAATAAAATAAATGTGATGAAGAATCGAACGTACTTAAAATGTGTGTGGGGGGGGGTTGTACCGGCGTTATCCACAAACAGAGACTGAACACAAACATGCCAAATAATGAGACTTTACACCCAGCGGTCGTAAAAATTCAGAAAGATTTAGTCAGCGGACTCCCAAGAGACATCACTGTATTGTCACATAGAACACGGTGTGTTCGATTTCAATAACCACACCTATACATCACTAATTCTCTCTAAATATAATAAAACCAAGACACATATTTTTATAGTAATGCAAGTGTTTTGGAAATGTACAAAACTTGAAATTGCTGCACGCGACACCCTGCCAACAAACAGCAGCCCTGTCTGGAGATGCTCCGCTGCCGACACCATCTGAGTGGGAGGTGTAGGGAGAGGTCTGGCCCCCGGCCGGGTCCAGAGCACACCTCACGCTTCTGTACTCTGCCCTCACAAAACAGAGAAGGACCACAGCCAGTCGAACGGCTGCAGGGTGCGTCCCCGTCTCCCAGTGGGCGGTGGAGGGAGCGTTCTGCGGATTCGTGCTCGGCGTCTGGCGCACCGTGGTGTGAATGCCGACCGAAATTATTTGTGGCTCCGATTTCTATCGGAGTCCGCGAGTGAATAATTCCAGGGAAGTGTAGAGCCAAGATAACCCCGCAGGAATGTCTCCTCCTGCGAATCTCCTGCTTCCTGTTGAAGCACACCTTCCCTGTACCCCCCCCCCCCCAAAAAAAAGAGACTGTACTAATTATTGTATTAACCTTATAAATCTTACACTACTGTAAAATGGTCACGTCCTGTCAAATATAAAGGCTGTCTTCTGTACTAAAAAAAGCCACATTGGACATCAGTGAGACAAATATATCCTCCCCCCCCCCCCATTAGAGTGGAATAGATAGCAACCCTGCTCCAGGGCCCTCAGAGAGCATGCAATCTCCATGGCAACGCAATAACAACTGGAGCATGGGTTCCGAGGAGGCGAGGAGGAGATGGGAAATTGCGCATGTACCATGGATTTCCCCAGTTAACGTTTCCAGGAGGGAGATTCCAGCCAAGTCCCGGAAGCCTGCTCACAGAGCGGCCGTTCCGGACAGGGCCAGGTCGGACCGCCCGGTGTGGGGGGGTAAGGGGGGGCACCTACCTGAAACACAAGCCCACTCCACTCTCCCTTGTGAAGACAGTAGGAGGTCAGTGTATGGCTGAACAGGCACTGGAGGAGGTAAACGTTTGGGATTAGCTGTATACAACCCCCCCCACCGCTCCACCTTGAGGACGTGCTCCACTCACTCTTCCCCAGATACGACGTAGCCGGCGGGAATGTGACAGAGCGGGCCGGATTAGCCGCTCTGGGCCTCCACCGCCCAGACGGAGAGAGAGGCAGGGAGACTCCCGGCTCTCGTCCGTCTCGTCTCGTTCTTCCTCTCCTCTCATCCATCAGATCCAGCAACCCCACCCTCGCCAGTTTACCAGCACCTCACCATCCTTCATGTTGGAGACCTCTTCTGATACTCTCCCTCTCCCTCTCTCCCTCTCTCTCTCTCTCTTACTCTCTCCATCCCCCCGTCAAGATGCACCACCCTTCCCCATCCCCCCATTCGCTAAATGTCAGTGGGGCAGTGTGTGATTGTCGGGAGGCTCTCTGTGATTTATTATCACGGTGTTTCTCCTTCCCCTCTGGACAATCATAAAGATAAAGAGCAGCTGAGAATTCCCCCCAGTTGCAACAACCCCCCCCACACACACACACAAGTAGCAATTAACAAGTAAAGAACAAAGCTAAATATTTCTTCAAATGGAGGTTCCCTAGAAAAGAAAAGAAAAAACATTTCTCTGGCCAAGCCAAGCAAATACGTCTAGTTTGAGATCTGTGGGAGTTCACTGTCTGGCCGTTACCAGGCTCTTCCTGTCCAAAATAACGGCCCTCCCAACACCATTAAACCCTCCCATGGAGGCACTTGGAGTGGAAGCCACTATGGAGGCAAGCTGTTCCCCACCTGTGATTTGGGCTGAGCAGGGCCAGCCGGGGACAGCGGGGAGAACCGCCGCTCGCCGTAATGACAGAGAGGGGAGAGGAGCTGAGCCTGCTGGGTAATTGTCCCATAATTCACAGCTGAGCGATGGGGGAATTCCCACAGGTGAGCTGCAGCGACTGGCCGAGGGGTTGGGCCACGCGGCAGGTGGAGGCAGGTGTAGGCAGGCACGCCAAGCCACACCGGGATTCCGAACCGCACAGGAAAACACGGAAACGCCAGTGAGCATCAGATACTCCAGCGGAAAGGATCCGACACGAGAAGGCAAATATGATTGACACGTTCCCTCCATCTCAAATCGGCAGCAGTAGAAAACACCTGTGCACAAACAGGCCAAGACACACTAAATCTAGGATGATGGGCGAGGGGGGAGTGAACCCGCTGATCCTCAAGCCGCACTTATAACGACTAAAAATATTCAACCTCTGTTAGTTCTCCTGCATCTTCCCCCATCCCCCTCCAAACACCCCCCCCCACACACCTTTTCTCTGCTATTCCCTTTCTAACGAGGTTCCTGCCTCGGCGCTGGAGTTCCCCGTCTCTATGATAAAAGAGAGCTCGTCTCAGCCCAGCGAGGGCCGCGGCTCATTAGGGGCACAGAGCTCCGCTGCCAACGGAGGGAGCATCTCAGGCCGGATGGTGGTCTAAATGGCCCTGCACCTGTCGGCTAGGCCGGCCCTGAGCAGCCCCGCCCTCCCCACGGCGTCTCTGACAGAGTAGGAGCTCCAACCCTGACACACCACGGCGGAAGGCAGCCAGTGGAAGAGGGATGGTCTCTGTCACTAATGAGGCAGGATAGGGGAGAGAGAGAGAGAGAGAATAAGAAGAATGAGAAGAATGACAATGAGAGCAGGATTGGGAGAACAGACAGGCTGAGAGGGCACTATGAAGGAAAATAGAAAATATACGTTAGAAGTTAAAAATAGATTTGAAGTGAGAAATTAGGAAGGCGTGAAAGAGGCAGAAGCTGCTAACATTTCATTCCATGGTCTGTCTTCTTTTGGTGCTGTTTATTAGGTCAGGTGACTGACCCTGTAGTCCCAGAGCCTCGGGCAGAGCCAAAGCCGTCGTTAAAAGCCCTTTGAGCATGTAAGCTTGCTTTGAAAAAACACTCTCAGGCAATTACATGCAAGTTTCCTCCCCTCCCGACCGAAGCCCTAGGAGAAGAGCCGTGACAACCCAAACAAACACTCGGGGACTATCTGCACTCCGTCAGATAGAGAAGAGAGAGAGGAGAGAGAGAGAGAGGCAGAACAAGAGAGAAAGAGAGAAAAAAAAGCACATAAAGGAAAAAGAAAGCAGTGAATGGAAGAGTGGAGAGGGAGGGTAGAATGAAAGGACAAGAGACGTGGAAAGAGCCACGACAGCAAGAGCATACGGCTGGCAGAACAGCCTCCGCAACCACGCAATCAAAGGAAAGCTGGCTTCCCCGGACAGAATTCCTGGGTAATTAGGGGCTTAATTGTTGACGACTCAGAGGTTGAAGGGAGCGCCGGGAATGCTGATGAGAGTCGTGCAGGGCCCTGGACCCATCCGTCAAACCAGACGGCACGGAATAAGATTAGGACGCGTTTCTCTTCCGCGTCTCCACTGCTCCGTCATAAATCAGTTCGTTCTCCGGCTCCCGCGCAAAACCCGCGTCAGGCGCGTTTGTCTTGCTCCATCTCTTCTGAGAAAGCCACCTTTCGCTGTCTTCTGTAGGTCTGAAATCCTCTTCTGAGGCTCCTCTTCGGAACACCGAGCTAACCTTGACGGTGTCGGCGCGTTGTCGAGTTCTACGCGTCACAACGCATCCCTCTTTTCTCCTTCCACCTCTCCTCTTCATCATCAGAATATTCCGCACAACACGTACGACTGTTGTTACACTTTTTAGGCCATTTTATGGCATTTCTCAACAGCAACAACAACAAAAAAAACTATTTAAAACTATTTATTTCCCAGTGGGAAAGTCATCTTTCGCCAAGATGACAAAATAGAAGGGAACGCTGGGTACGGCCTTTGACGTGACCTTTAGCGGAGTACCCGCAAATGCCAGCTGCTGCCTGTGTTGATCGACAGTGTACTCAGCAATACTTTATTCTCTAAATATCACGACAAAACTACTAATCCACTCTGCCAGGGGGGAAGAATGCACTTCTAGCTCTTGCTGTTAGAGCACGGAGATGGCCTGTTCTCCGTCCACGGCAGCCCACTGAGAGACGCACACCTGATTCCCCACCACCCCGCACCCCACGCCACACATTTCTCCACCCACTACTACGGCGACCTACACCTGAGACCTCGTTCTGGTAAGAGAAAGTCCCAGCGTTACAAACAGCAAACCATGCGATGTCTCTGGCCATGGGAAGGCCCTGATGAGAAGCAGAACACCAGGACTGCACAGCGCAGTCAGATGAGCTGGTGCTGGGAGCATTTCTGCCTGTAGCAACAGAGCTGATGCTCACCAGCCCTGATCTCAAGATCTCCAGCACTGTTCTCAAGGTCTCCATGTTTGATCTCAAGGTCTCCAGCCCTAATCTCAACATCTCAAGACTTAATCTCAAGGTTTCCACCACTGTTCTCAAGGTCTCCAGCCCTGCTCTCAAGATCTCCAGCACTGTTCTCAACATCTCCAGCCTTGATCTCAAGGTCTCCAGCACTATTCTCAAGGTCTCTGCACTGATCTCAAGATCTCTAGCACTGTTCTCAAGGTCTTCAGTCCTGCTTTCAAGATCTCCATGTTTGCTCTCAAGGTCTCCAGCCATGATCTCAACATCCAGCC